>NC_056737.1:164101234-164111928 GCF_019279795.1 Protopterus annectens
GTTGTGAACCTGAGCTTCCTGTGTTATTGACTGTCATTTAGAAAAGCCTACTGATTTCTACAATCTGGTTTTAACAACTTATTTGACATTGTGGTCCTTCTTAGCCGGAATTCCCTTGGTAAGCTACAGGTCAGAGTGCATGGGTGGTAAGAAATCTGCGCAGGAGAAGTTGCCTAAATGGTTCTTCTTGAGTGAAAAGACCTCCGACTGAATTGTTGTGTGTAAAGAGGCTGTCCACTGTCTGATCTGTGGCTGAAAAGCGGAAAACTGGATCCCAAGAAGAGAGCGTGCAGTCATAAACGGGAGGCTCAGGTAAGGAGAGTTTGCCTCTTTGTCTCTGTTGTAGATCAGGGACCAGGCTACATTGTGTTTTTGTTAACAGTTGTGATAGCAGGTCGAAGACCAATTCAAGTAGTTTTACATTTGGACATAGATCAAGGGAACACAGAGTAGAGTAAATAGTCATTGTAGACACTACAGTGGATACAGGGAAGGAGATACCACGTGGTACGAGAGAAGGGTTACGTAACAGTCGTTTAGAAGACATGGGAAATTAGTGCACTAAGAGATCGTCAGATCCGCCTTTGACGGATGATGCGAAGTATATGCAATTGCAGAGAGCAGATAATGTGAGATATTTTGCAAAATGGGGTAATAAATATGACATGGATGGTATATTAGACAAAATATCGTTAGTAAAACATTGGAATCACTTAAAATGTGACGCAGATGCTGATGTTCAGGCTAAAAAACAGCGACATTTGGGTATCCCTCAAGCACATAGGTGGATTGAGGTAGTGAACCGAAGGGAACAGAACACTAAAAATGCGAAAGCATCATACGTAAACAAAGAAGATAATAATACAGTAGTAGCGACGCCCCCCCCCTCCACCCCCTCCGATACCACATCCAGGATATGAAGCGGGAGGGCAGGCTAGTCCCCCCCACGTTATCCTGTGGCAACAGAGGTATCACAACAACCATTTGTAAGAGATGCTATTGAAACTACATCCCGAACACGTAAAACACCTAGGGACACTCAACTAAGAAGAGAGTCACTAGAACAGAGTGAGGAAATCTGTCAATTAATTGAAGTACCGAACCCTCAGGCAGGACAGGAAGGCCAGGACCCAACTCCCCTAGTGTATAGACCGTGGACACTGGAAGATATCCGGAAAGTTACAGAGGGAATTCCCCATCCACAAAGTAATCACTATTCACCATGCAATACCCTCTATCTCCTGTTAGAAAAGCAAACGGGGAATGGCGGATGGTACAGGATTTACAAGCTGTAAATCATCTAATAATACCTAGGGTACCGATGGTGCCAGACCCACACACTATATTGAATGATATGAACCCGCAACAGAAGTATCTTACCATGGTAGATATAAGCTATGCTTCCTTTTCAATACCTATACATCCAGATAGTCCGTATTGGTTTGCATTTACATTCAGGGTAACAGATACAGCCATACTCGGCTACCGCAGGGATACTGTGAAAGTCCAACGATATTCGCACAGGAGATGGCTAGCAACCTGCCGGGGTTTACTCCACCCGGGGGCAGTCAAGTTCTACTTTATGTGGATGACATCCTGCCTGCGGCCCCTACCCAGCAGCAATGTAGGGAAGATACAATAGCATTATTGAAATATTTAGCAGAACATGGACATAAAGTAAATAAGCATAAATTGCAACTTCGGAGAATACAGGTCAAGTACCTGGGATATGTGGTATCCAAGGAGGGTAGAACATTAGATGAAGATAGGAAGGCAGCAATTTCACAAGCACCCAAGCCAACTACCAAGAAGGGAATGATGTCCTTCCTGGGACGACTAACCTTTGTCGAAGCTGGTTACCAAACTATGCTTTTGAATAGGCTCTATTGTCTGCTTTAATCTTTAATACACCTATGGCAGCACAAGATATACTACACTGGATTCCAGTAGCAGAAACAGCTTTCTGCAGACTAAAACGATTGATAGCTTCAACATCTGTTTTAGGTCTCCCGAATTATCATAACAGATGTTTTCAGACTGTAGATTGTAAGCAGGGATATATGACGTCAGTCTTGACGCAACAGCATGGAAGTAAGCAACGCCCCATAGCTTACTACTCATCGCAGTTGGACCCAGTGGCACGGTCATTGCCACATTGTGTACAGGCAGTTGTTGCAGCAGCCATGGCAGTACAGGCTTTGGCATCAATGGTATTATTCCACCCTCTCACTGTGAGAGTGCCTCATGCAGTTGCGATAATTTAGCTGCAAGAGAAAATAGCATTCCTGACCCGTGCTAGACATCTTTCTTGTTTGACCATACTCCTGAGTCAACCTCATATGGTGATTGAACGTTGTACAACATTAAACCCATCAACGTCACGTCCGACACCTGTGTATGGCACACCACACAGTTGCCTACAGGAAATGGAGCAAATAACTTTACCCAGACAGGATATTACTGATATACCCTTAGATGATGCAGAGGTGACAGTTTATGTGTACGGATCATGTAGAAAGGGTCCTACAGGAAAGAATCAAGTAGGTTATGCAGTAGTTACTGATATTGAGATTGTAGAAGCCCAACCCCTGCAGCATAACTTGTCTGCTCAAGCAGCGGAATTGATAACTTTAACACGTGCTTGCACTCTAGCGAAAAACAGATGTGTGGACATATATACCGATAGTCAGTATGCTGTCTCTACAGTGCATGTTTATGCGCAGCAGTGGAAGAATAGGGGAATGATAACATCCACTGGTAAACCGATTAATCATGCGCAATTGATCTTGAATTTATTAGATCCCATTCAGTTACCTACTAAAGTAGCTAATTGTAAATGTGCAGCTCATACAAAGCAACAGGATAAGATTACGAAAGGTAATGCACGAGCTGATGCAGCTGCAAAACAAGCAGCCTCACACTCAGAAACTTTCTTTTTGAATGAGGAATGACAATCCTCAGAGATTCTAGATTTAGAAATGTTAGAAACAATGCAAACATCAACTACGAAAGCAGAAAAGCAGACGTGGGTAAGACGAGGAGCAATCCTTGAAGACGGACTGTACATCTCCAAAGTGAGAAAGCCAATATTAACGTCTAATTTATTTAGATATGCGGCTTTGTTGAGCCATGGGCAGAGCCATGTCTTATGGAGCAGTGAAATCAATCAGGGAACTGAGGACGTTGTCAAAACCTCTCGAAGTAATGAGCAATGCGACTTTTCCGCTCTCGAACTTGTGACTGATGAACTGAATGCAATGAGAACTGTTGTGCTATAAAATGTAATGGCTCTTGACTGCACCCTGGCGGCGAGAGGTGGTACGTGCGCGCTTATCAAAGAAGACTGCTGTGCGTATATACCACATAATAAGCACAATATCAACGACCACCTAGAGGTAATACAGCAGGTATCAGCCATGGCGGAACCAGGCCCAAACCCACTGACGAACTATTTCCAGAAACCATTTGGTGGATGGGGTTCACTCATACTGGATATCTTGATTGCCATTTGTGTTGTTTTGCTCATATTGGGAGCATGTGTCTGTTGCGGGATACCTTGTATGAAAGGATTAGTTAGGGACTCTGTTGATGTATCTGTAACCGAGACTATGTATCAAGACCTGGAGTGGAATTTGTTAATACCAAATGAAATTCTTTCTGAAATGTAAAATAAATGACTTGCCTAGTTAAAAGTTCCAGAGAGGAAGAGGCTAGGGAATGAAATAATGTTGTATATGTGTCTGGATAGAATAAAAGCATTAAAAGGAGGGAGAATGTTAGAAAAATATATATCTAAACATATATGATATGCTAGTTTAGAAGCAAATAGTGTATAATGCATTGAATTCTATTTTACAATATGGCAGTAGAACTTATCATGCATGTAATTGCCTGAAGCGTAGCTGCAGTGTGATTGAACTCTGACCCTGGCAGTAACCAGTTCAGCAGGCGTATGTCATTCAGCATTAATTATCCGCTGGGTTAGAGAATAATAAATGTACGTACATGTATATCTTTCTTCCTTCCACTGAGGAGGATGGCCTTGTGAGCTCTATCGAAGATAGAGTACAGCTGCTCACCAGAGAGACAAAGGAACCTAGTAGGAAATGAACTGACTATTGTATCCGAACAGGCTTGGAACCTTGACAGAGCAACATTTACAGAAGGACATTCTAATTGACTAGGTGCCTTGCAAGGCTGTGCTATTCTCATGGGAAAACATTTAATAAGCATTACCTTAGCACCGTCGTATGAATAGAATATTGTGGACTATAGTGATGTAAATGCCCTGTGACTGACCACGTCATTAAGGTGGGCAAAAGCTGATTGTAAACACAATACACATAAAGCTGCTTCCTGTATAGAGTCACACAAAACTCTATACTTGTACTGCATAGTTATTTGCCTCCTGGTGCACACTATTAAAACGTTGTGAAACTGAGCTTCCTGTGTTATTGACTGTCATTTTGAAAAGCCTAATGAGTGTTACAGTCTGATTTTAACAACAATTAACAGATGTGTATGTCCTAGCATGGGAATAGGCCAAGCCAACCACCACAATCGCCATGTGTACCACATACAAACAGCCAGTAACACGCAGTAGTAATGCATGAAGGCATACACGACTGTGGGAATAGCACAGGACATATGGCACGTGCCAAGTGTAGATGCATGACACAAAACCCCAGGATGGGGCTCCTGCAAAGAGGAACATGTGCCAACCACACCTCCCACAGATGTACCGCAATGAAAACACATGCCAAACACACAGCAACACTACCGTCCAACCCACGACATAGCGGAGGCTGGTCAAAGACCACCATGAAGCGTGCACAAACAGGGATGCGTGTAACCGTTGCCTTAACACCCCCCCATAGGCCAAAGAATAATAGAATGGACATATGCATGTAATGTTGTGAAGGATGTGTGGTAGTCCTCAGTATCACAGTGGTAGGGACACAAATACACTGTAATCAACCGTGACGTATGTGCACTGTAGACAGCATACCTGCAGGTAATACAGAGGACAATCACGTGCCACAGAAATATACACATGAGAAAGAGGATAGGGGATAGACAAGTGTAAATGGGACAAACTATGAACATAGGTTCATAGGTCCATAGGTACAGGGTAGGCTATCCACCCAAGGTCAGCCATAACCCTACACCATAGTTAGGATTCCTTTGCCAACCTTCCGGTCCGCAGATAAAATGCCTATGATATTGCCGTACCTCTGTCAAGCAGTGATAATGATGTAATCCCTGGGGTATATCTGCAATCCCCCATCCAACGGACAAGATACCCCCGAACAAGGCTAGCAAGGATCTCTGCCTCACATGTACTGTGATGTAGATCCACAGCATAGTGAGTGTGTGGGTGACGTATGTGTCACTCCAACACATCCTATTAATGACCGCGTCAAGGTTCACGTCACCTGCCCTTGTGGTTCCGAAGGATGTAGATACAGTAGGTGAAGCATAGACATGACATATGGGTCAACATGGCCTCGTATGTCAGGCACAGGTCAACACCGAACAAGAGGTATGTGACCGAATGGAGCAGGGGTCCTAACAGTGGGGCAGCATTACACAAATCCCTGACACCCTGCATCTGTATGACAATTAACCTATGAGGCCTTCCCAGCTGCTGTGCGTGTCGGTCAGATACCCTCCGAATGGGGCAATGTACTCAATCATAGGTGTAACATGTAATGAGTACAAGGAGACAATGACCTACCCTGATCTAGATGTGAATCCCTGCACAAACAGGTGGGCAATGTAGAAGTCCCACAACCACGATAGCAACGTGTGTTGAACGAATGGTGACCGACAACCTGTGTCCCCTGATCCCTGGTAATTACCCCTGCGCTCAGTGGACTGCCACCCATATGCCGGACAGGGGTGACCTCGTTCTCCTCGACGGGTATGATTTTGCATTACCTTGCATTTAGCTGTAGGCCATGTCCCTGACAGCAGATATGCATATCTGGGAGGCCCTTTGAAGGATATCTGTGTCAGATGTCCGTCCCACTATGGCACCCGGTTCGCAGTCATCTACAAACAATGTCGCCCATAACACCCCTGTGTGTGCCTGTACTGTGGATGTAGAAGAGGAGTGGACCCAGGGCAGAGCCCCGTGGGACACCACCTGCGACAGGCAGTAGGTCCGACATGCTGCCAGCAACTATGACCGCGTGGGCCGTGTCACATAGCCAGTTTACAACCCATCCTGCGATGTACGTGTTCACATCCAAGCCGATGGGTTTATCAATGATACCCGAGGGGGGTATTGTGTTGAAGGCCTTTGCCAGGTCGAGGTAGGCTGTATGGACTGCAAGACCCCCATCAATGGCCTCGGTGACTGTCCCGAAAATGTCAACCATGCTTTAAACGCATGAACCGCCCCTGACCAAGCCAAACCGGGTTGGATGCAAAGTATGCAGGTCCCCTATGCCTTCATCTACGAGCAGTATGATCCCTTCCCATGTCTTTGCAGATAGGTCTCCTCATGGTAATGGGACAGTAATAACCAGGGTCAGTGGAGGCATTGGCCCTGTGACGTGGGACTACAGTCGCCGTGCGACACAACCGAATGCGTTACCGGTGAGGCTACAAATAAACAGCTGTCCTAACTGTGGGTCTAATTCCTCAATGAGATCGTGGAGTACCCAGTCGGGTCACCAGCTGGTCCCATGGATGCTATGTTCACTACCCTGCAGAGAGCATGTTCCACCTGTGTCACAGAACATTGGGACCACAAACCGCCGGTACAGACATCTCTTCATGTGCGGGCCAGGGTGTGGAGATGTCTTCACCGAACCTGTCAGCCCGTATGTTGGCAATGTGTGTATGTTGAGTAAACTCCACATCATCGTGAACCCAGTCAGAGCATATGTGGGAGTGACCTCCCAGGTGTCCAGCATAGCACATGAAGGCTGTATGATTGTCAGCCAGGTCCATGGAGATATATCTGTGGAACGTGCCCCGGACCATGTCATGACAGCCTGTAGCTCTACACATATAATGACCAAGGGTGTCATACCTCACAAGGTGTCTGCTCTGCCTTGTAGTAGCCACCTCCTCTCGTTGTACAGCTTGTGTATGGCTGGGGTACACCACACTGGATGCTTGGCATTGGTACAATGAACCACAGTTGGGTAAGGAATGCCTGATCCATGCAGTCCTGTAGGTACCGGTGAGCGGCATATGTAAGTGATGCAGTGGCTGCAGTACTGTTGACCACTGGCTCAGTGTCCTTAAAGGAGACCACAGTAGTGTTCAGAATTGTGAATTCGGCCTTTGAGAAAGCCATGTGTATGGTAACCGGCAACACCCACAGCAACGGATGCCAATAGCAGAAGCCATTGTCCAAATAACATAGATTAACTTCGGCATGACAATATGTATTATCATACATGTATTGACACGTGTCTGCTAATTACACTTGCAAATGGCCGGTAAGACCGGGCCAAAGTGCCCGTGATTTACCTAGTCTGGAGGTGTCGTTCCAATAATTAAGTGGCGATACTTCCCAACCGGGACCTCTGGGGATTAATTAAAGCGGTTGTTAACCTGCAACATTGGATGTACACCATTTGGTTCCGGTCTCAGAAAACATGGTTTCCGTAGCACTACACACTATGGGTAGTCAAGCAGACATCCGCGATTGGTGAACACACAGCAGCAGTCAAACCCACTGGCCACACGGACACAGTCCGACAAGCTCTACACTTTACATATGCACATTGGTGTCCATTGTAGGACCCAAATATTTTCCCGTACGGAATGCGTGCCAGCCTCCTTCGTCACCCACGTGAACCGATAGTCGTGACCACGTCACAGCTAGACATATGCACATAAGCGTGTTCAATGTTGATGATAGCTGTCCATGAAATGCAGCACATTTGCACAGAAATCCCCAGAGTTCGAGTCCATAGAAGTCGTCCACATCACAGTCCCGCACATGAAGGATGTGTAATGGGTACTGTCGACTGTTGCAGTCAAGGGATCCTGGGTATGTAGAAAGAGGGCTCGGTGTCGTTTGGCAGGTAATCCTATGTCCCGCCCCGTGGGAGGGATGTGGGCGTAGCACCTGCCTTACTCCCCACTAATAATGCAAAGCATCCACCGGAGAATGCTAAATGCAGGTGTGAAATGTGTACAGCCCTATACCAGTGTCCAGTAGGCAATTCTCATGGATGGAGAAGCGTACGACCAAGATGGCACCCATAACTGCAAACCCGGTGGAATTACACAGCCGCGGTAAGGCATAACACAGGAAATATACATAGGGACTACAGTTGACATTCCCCATACAAAGTTGGACCGCCGTGCGAACACCGGCGTACACAGCACTCAATCTGCCAGCAACAAAATGGGGAGCACTCGCTACCATACAGCGGAACAGATGGGCGACCTGTGGAACACATACTAATGGCACACCAACAACGTCAACTAGGATATGTAAACTATGGCGTTCCCACCTATAAAGAAAACATGCTTCAATGAATACATAGGGGATCAACATGTTCCGGTGGTGTTATGTTGAAAGTACAGTGACGGATATGTCCTATTGGGATGTCTGAGGTTTATTTAAAGCAGTTGCTAACCTGCATCTTTGGATATACACCATTTATTCACAGTTCTAAAACACCTGGTTTACGTAGCACCACGTAGAATGGGTAGTCAAACAGACATCCGCGATTGGGGAACATACAGCAGCAGTCAAAACCACTGGCCAGTTGGACACAGTCCAGCAACATCTAACTTTACATATGCACATTTGTGTCCATTGTAGGACCCAAAAATACCTTCTAACAGAACTCCATCCAGCCGTTTCCAACCACCAGATGATGCGAGAGCCGTGACTACGGCACAGTTAGACATATGCACCACCATCGTGTTTAAGGTTGATGACAGGTGTCCATGAAATGCAGGACATATGAACAGAAATCCCCAGATCGTGTCCATACATGCGTCCACATCCCAGTCCCGCACACATGAAGAATGTGTAATGGGTACTGTCGAGGGTTGCAGCCATGGGATCTTGGGTATGCAGAAATGGGGCTCGGTGTTGTTTGGCAGATAATCCATTGTCCCGCCCCGTGGGAGGGATGTGGGTGTAGCACATGACCTACTCCCCACTAATAATGCAAAGCATCCACCGGATAATGCTAAATGCAGGTGTGGAATGTGTATAGGCCATAACAGTGTCCAGTAGGCAATCCCCATGGATGGACAGGCCTACGGCCAGGATGGCACCCATACCTGCAAGCCCGGTGGAATTACACAGCTGCAGTTAGGCATAACACAGGAAATGCAGATGGAAACTACAGTAGACACTCCCCATAGAAATCCAGACGCCGTATGGAATACCGTACACAGCACTCGATCTGCCAGCAACAACATGGGGATTATTCGCTGCCATACTGCGGAACAAATGGGCGACCAGTGGAACACATACCAATGGCACACCAACAACGTCAACTAGGAAGGTCATAGGATGTTTAAACACTGGCGTTCCCGCTTATAAAGAACATCCTTCAATGAATCAATAGGGTCCACATGTTCTGGCTGTGTTATATTGACAATACAGTGGCGTATACGTCCTACTGGGCCTTCTGAGGATTACTTAAAGCAGTTGCCAACCTGCAGCATTACATTAATACCATTTGGGTTAATCGTAGTAGAACATGGGTTTCGTAGCACAACATAATATGTGTAGTCAAACACACATCCGCGATTGGGGAACATACAGCAGCGGTCACAACCACTGGCCAGATGGACACAGTCCAACATGTTCTACATTTTACATATGCACATTTGTGTCCATTGTAGGACCCATAAATTTATCTGTACGCAATGTCAACCGGCTGCGATTGGGAGACCCAGATGAAGTGACAGCCGTGACTATGGCACAGCTACATATATGCACCACCAGCGTGTTCAAGGTTGATGACAACTGTCCATGAAATGCAGGACATATGCACAGAAATCCCCAGATTGTCGAGTCTATAGATGTGCGTCCACATCCCATTCCCGCACACATGCAGGATTTGCAATGGGTACTGTCGAGGGTTGCAGCCATGGGATCGTGGGTATGCAGAAATGGGTGTCGGAGTTGATTGGCAGATGATCCACTGTCCCGCCCCGTGTGAGGGATGTGGGTATGGCATATGCCTTACTCCGCACTAATAATGCAAATCATCCACCGGAGAATGCTAAATGCAGCTGTGAAATGTGTACAGCCCTATACCAGTGTCCATTAGGCAGTTCCCATGGATGGACAAACGTACGGCCAAGATGGCACCCATAACTGCAAACCTGGTGGAATCACACAGCTGTAGTAAGGCAAAACACAGGGAATACAGATAGGGACTACAGTAGAGACTCCACATACAAAGTCAGACCGCCGTGCGAATACCGGCGTACACAGCACTCAATCTGCCAGCAAGAGAATGGTGATCACTCGCTTCCATACCATGAACAAATGGGCGACCTGCGGAACACATACTAATGGCACACCAACAACGTCAACTAGTAAGGTTATAGGATGTTTAAGCTATGGCGTACACACATATAAAGAACATCCTTCAAGGAAGTAATAGGATCTACATGTTTTGTTCGTGTTAATGTGACAATACAGAGGCGGGAATGTCCCAATGGGATATCTGCGGATTAGTTGAATTTTTCCC